>NC_090796.1:3682500-3702500 GCF_040054535.1 Antennarius striatus | reverse complement strand
GGGCGTGGTAGGGCTTAATAGAAAGATGAATAATTGTTTGGCTTTGTGTATATGCTGTTCTGGGTGCCATTCTAGAGTTTACCATGGTTTTGGTTTTTGATTGTTTTATAATCATTTTACTGCTATATGAAGGATTTTATCCATCCATCCATCCATCCATCTTCAACTGCTTATTCAGGGCCGGGTCGCAGGGGCAACAGTCTCAGCAGGGATGCCCATACTTCCCTCTCCCCAGACACCTCCTCCAGCTCCTCCGGGGGGAGCCTGAGGCGTTCCCAGGCCAGCCGAGAGACATAGTCCCTCCAGCGTGTCCTAGGTCTTCCTCGAGGTCTCCTCCTGGTAGGACATGCCCGGAACACCTCCCCAGGGAGGTGTACAGGAGACATCCAGAACAGATGCCTGAGCCACCTCAGCTGGTTCCGCTCGAGGCGGAGGAGCAGCGGCTATACTCTGAGCTTGTCCCTGGTGACTGAGCTCCTCACCCTGTCTCTAAAGGTGCGCCCAGCCACAAGATTTTTTCTTTTTAAAAAAAATTGAAACCCATATTCAAGGGAGTACTTACTATTGATGTTTTTGACTTTTTTGTGTATTCTTATAAATCAAAGCAGATCTTCCATCCTCCACAAAGGGGCAGGATGGAAATATACAAGCTGCAATAATTGTTACTTTTGTAACTCTGGGGCAGCAGAGCAAGCTGTGAACACAACACTGAGAAATTATCACCTTATAAACTTCTTCCTGAACAGTGGACTAATGACTATGCATCCAGTAAAAACAGTGCAACATCAGCATTCATTTGAAATCTTGTTTTTGATCACAAGCCAGACATTACTGTGTCCTTAGTTCATTTCAAGCAATATATCTGCCTCATTCTTTACATGCTCAGGTTTTACAAACTGTTGTTTGCACCATCTTTAACGTAGGGTGCTTTTTCACTGGAAGCGCTGCCTATGTGAGTGATGACAAGAAACTAAAACTGGAACTTATAGGTGATTTAAGCTTTTAACTTTAGCATATCAACTTAAGTAACAAAAGAAGCCAAGTTTTTCCAGCATTGTGTAAATGCATTGCCTCTCACAGCAGTTGACATGAAGTGTGAACAAACTGCAACAGACAGACCTGGAGTCTGTCTGGTGTTAGCTGGTGTTAGCTACAAGCTGAAGCCGATCGAAAAGGTGACATCTTTCCATTTGTATCATTTTTTCTCAACTTTTATTTCTCTAACCATACTCTGCTAACTATGGCTTCTCCTGCTAGCCTCTCCTGCATCTCTTCCCCATCTACTCATGCTCAAATTGTTTCATGTTCAGTTATACCTTGACCTCAATTAGCAAGTCAGGAATCTGTATGAAGTGTAGCTTTGTTATAGCGCTGGAGGTCAGGCTCAGCCAGGTTGAAGTGCGACTCCGCTCCATCTAACATATGTACAGCAGCTAGTAGGCCCGGCTAGCGCTAGCCCTAGTGCAGCCTCGCAGCTAGTAGGCCCCGCTGGCGCTAGTCCTAGCTGCCCCCTCACCCACCTCAGCAGATCCCGAGCAGCTGGGGAAACAGCATGGCTGGATAACTGAGATGAGGGAAACGTAGGCAGAAGAAGTCTACTGGTCATGACCAACAACGTACAACTCCAACATCCTCCGTATGTGTCTCAAATAAGTTTGTCCCCCTCAGTAGCACGCCGACTGAGAAGCACACTCTGGTCATTGGCTCGTCCATTGTGAGACACGTAAATTTAAGACAGCCAGTGGCCATAGTTAGCTGCATCCCTGGGGCCAGAGCTGGCCATCACCGAGGGAGAATTAAAGTTAATGAGTAAAAATAAACAGAGGTTTAAGCAAATGGTAATTCATTGTGGATGAAATGATCCTCGCTTGAAAAAGTCAGAGGCTCTAAACATGTAACGTATAGTCGGTGTGCATATTTGCAAAGACCCTGGCTGATGAAGTAGTTTTCTAGCGATGAGATGTTTAGCAAAATCATCTTTTAATTGCTGGCTGACTAGGTGGTGTCCCAATAATTCAGTAGGCTTCATCAACAATTGGAGAGCTTCTTGGGCAAGCCTGGTCTCATTAGGAGGGATAACATTCATCATACTTGGGATGGTGCTGCCCTCTTGTCCAAAAATACTGTATAGTCTTTCTTTTAAATCCTGACATACCAGAGTGGAGATCAGGCAACAGAGTTGGAGTCTTACACTCTTCTCTGAGTTTCCCTTACCACAGTCTCCGGCCATAGGTAACTCTGGTTTAACTAATACACACCCTATTAAGATTGTGTCTATCCCTCGGACCTACAGATATGTAAGACTGTCAAAATCTAGAAGAACTGTTTCGATTAACCATAGTAACTTAATCCCCATTAAGTATGTACCCGACAAATTCAGGACAGGAGAATTAATTTTGGTCTTTTAAATATTAGATCATTATCATCTAAGGCTCTTTTAGTTAATAACTGATCACATCTTCGACATTTTTTGACTAACAGACACCTGGCTGTATAAGGATGGATATGTTAGCCTTTATGAAGCCTCTCCCAGCCATATCAATACTCACATAGCACGTGATAGTTGAAGAGGATGTGGCGTGGCACCCATTTACAACTGTAACCGGAGTCTAGCTACATTATTTTGAGAGTCTCAGCATGAATGTGCTACGGTCCTCAAATAAATTAACTGATTCTATTGAATGTGTAATTGTATATCATCTTCCTGGACCATATTGCTCTTTTTTGATAAAAAAAATTCTGATTTTTTTATCTAATCTGGCTGTTACCAAAGATAAGGTTATAGTAATAGGAGACTTCAATGTTCATTTTGACAGTGTGAATGATAGTTTTTCCACGTCCCAAGAGCCAGCTTCTGGCTGGGAGGGACTCAGAGTCGAAACCGCTGCTCCTCCGCATCGAGAGTAGCCAGATGAGGTGGCTCGGGCTCTCGGTCAGGATGCCTCCTGGACGCCTCCCTGATGAGGTGTTCCGGGCACGTCCTACCGGGAGGAGGCCCCGGGGACAACCCAGGACACGCTGGAGAGACTATGTCTCCAGGCTGGCCTGGGAACGCCTTGCGATTCTCCCGGAGGACCTGGACGAAGTGGATAGGGAGAGGGAAGTCTGGGCTTCCCTGCTTCAGCTGCTGCCCCCACGACCGGACCCCGGATAAGCGGAAGAGAATGGATGGATGGATGGATGAATGATAGTTTTTGCGTTGGGTTTAAGTATTTGCTATATTCTTTAGGTTTCTCCCAGGTGGTGGATGGTTCTACCAATAAACACCACCACACCGTGGATCATATTCTTACCTACGGTGTAGATATAGAGCACCTGACTATTTTTTCCACAAAACGGCTTCTTGTCAGATTACTCCCTAGTTACTTTTGACTTGGCCCTAACTAACATTGAGCGTCAGGATAAAACCTTACTGACAAGATCAATCTCTGATTGTAATAAATAACTTTAAAGAAAAAATCCCCTCAGCCATGGCGTCAGTATGCTGCCCTTGCCGCTATTCTAGTAGAAGCCAAAATATTGGTTTTCTCACGGACAGTGTGTCTGACATCCTAAAAAAAACTGTAGATGACATACCTCTATTAAAAACAATAATTAAAAACAGGGATGGTCAGCCCCATGGTTTAACTCATCAGTCCGCAAGCTTAAACAATGCTACCGCAGACTGGAGAGACCTTGGCGATCAACAAAAACTGACATAGCCTATGCAACCTGGAAAGACAACTTAACATCATATAAGAAGGCTCTCTATGGAAGTACTTACTACTCTACATTAATAGAGGAAAATAAAGGCAACCCTAGGTTTCTTTTCAGCCATTGTGGCCAGGCTGACTAAGAAACACAACAGTATCAAGTATCCTTCAAATCTGGACTGCGATGATTTTCTTAGGTTTTTTCAAAACAAAATTACAAATCTTAGGGATGAGATCAGTCACGTACTACCAAATAAAAGTCTGAAAGCAGAGGAATCGACTAAAACTAGCAATATCCTGGGGTGCTTTCAGCAAATGGAACTCTCCGATTTATATTCCCTATTTTCCTCTGCTAAACCCACCACCAGTCTACTGGGTAAAATTCCAACTATGCCCCTCAATTATTATTAATAAATACAGTATTTTCTGCACTATAAGGCACACTGGATTATAAGGCGCATATAACAAAAACAAGAAACAAAAAACTAGTGGTTGTTGTTGCACAATCCGTCCACTAGATGAAGCATTCATGACTGGCTGAGTACCTTTAATCAACTGTGAATGGCCCCTATTGTTATGTAAACGAGGCCATTCTGAGCCTCATCAAGGAAACCTGATCACATGATCACTTTGCCATCTTAGAAAGAAGTCAACACGCATGGGTTTTTTCCTTAGCTGCTGAGATTTACTGATAAAAGTAGTAAAAAAATACTGTAGTACAAAATTATCTAAAAGCATAGTCAAATTTTATTTTATTTCTATAGTGCCAAATCCTAACAGAAGTCATCTCATGGATCTTTCCATATAGAGCTGGTCTAAAGAAGTTTGTCAAGCATATTTACAGAAAGCCAACAGAATTCTCCAGGCGCAAGCAGTGGAGAAGAGAAGAGCAGAGCCAATTCTCAGCTCTCAGTGACGTGTGGTGAGGTTGACGGAGGTGAGGCACTGACGTAAAAGTCAGTTCTGTGAGCCAGACAAAGTGGCGTATTTGCCACTCTGTCAAAATAAGCCACATTAAAAAACTTGACATTAAAAACTGGTTAAATTCATTACAAGTGTACCACTCAGTTTGAACAAGGTGGATTATTTCTTCATCTGAAGTTCGAAGCAGATATTTAAGCTCCAACGTTCGTCTTCGTTTATTAATTTAATTTTGTTTTGATGGATTGGTAGTCCAGTCGAAGGTGAGGTGCAGGTTTTGCTGCAAGCACTGTGTTTCATACGTAATTTTTTGACAAGTTTTTAATGTCAGACTAATAATTTTCTTGGCAAATGCGACGCTCTGTTTTACTCATAGAACTGACGTCGGTACCTCACCGTCGTGACCTCACCTCACGTTGCTGCCAGAAAGAATACACAAGCCTAAACTGCGCCTACCCCCACCCCCAAACACACACACCCCCAAACACACACACACACACACACACACACACACACACACACACACACACACACACACACACACACACACACACACACACACACACACACACACACACACACACACACACACAAACGCTATCTCAGTCTAAAGATTATAATGTTTGAGTTGCTGCACAGCTGGCAGGGCTGCCTAAGTTTGAGAAGGATGAAGGAGACAGTAGATATATGAAATGTGAAGTGAAGAAATCGGTGACTCAGCTCTTGAAATTTTTAAAAAGCCTGGAAGTTCAGCTTTGAGGGTCTTTCATTCACCTTTGTGCCCTTTTCTCCGTGTGTTTCCGACTTTCAGACTAATAGAATGGACAGTCATTAGATTCCAGCACTGACACTTGACAATGGCATTTTTTAGATGAATTAAGTTAAAAGTGGTTTATTTCCGGCGGCACAGTGGTTAGGAAGTACTGAGATAATTCAGTCAGTCAAACTTCTATTAATAGAATTGTTGAAAATTCCCTGTGTTTTGCTATGTTATTGTGATGTTTTTAGTCAGGCACTGTTTTTTATTTTGTCTTTAGCCGGATGCCGCGACTTAGCGATACATTTTACATGGAGGCTCTTCTCCGTACCAAAAACCGAGTTGATCATGAAGAAATTAAGTTCTATAAGGCTTCAAGTGATTAATTAAATACCAGAAAACTGAACTGTCCCCTGTGCTCTCCACAGGCTGCTCTCAGGTCAGAGAGAAGGTCACTGAGAGCCGGCATTTTACATACCACTATCACGACACTGACTACCGTAGTCAGGGGGCGTATGTAGTCCAGCCAGACTAACGGCCTGAGTGCCTTCTGGGCGCGCCCCCTGGTGGCGTAGTGCGGCATGACTGCTGGCCAGACTGCCGGCTTTTCCCAGCGATCTTGTTTTTAACCAATATTAGTATTAATATTAATCCATATATAAGGCACATCGGATTATGAGGTGCACTGTGGGTTTATAAGAAAATTATAGGCTTTTGAGTGCGCCTTATAGTGCGGAAAATACTTTAAACCTACTGTATACTGTCAATAATTAATCAGTCCTTAAAAATAGGTTATGTGCCGCAATTGGCTGTGATCAAACCCGTCCTTAAGAAACCAAACCTAGATGTCAGCCTCCTCTCAAACTACAGGATGATCTCCAATCTGCCATTCTTATCTAAGATCCTAGAGAACATAGTGGCAAAACAGCTAAATGACTACCCGTTGGAGAATCATCCAACAGGTAGTTTTGACGAGGATTTTCACTCAGGTTTTAGAACGAACTAAAGTATGGAGACTGCACTGCTAAAAGTAACAAATGACCTTTTAATAGCGTCAGATAAAGGTCTTCTATCTGTTTTAATTTTATTAGACATGAGTTTCAATACTGTTGATTATAATATTCTTCTAAGGAGATTGGAAGAAGAAGTGGGCATTAAAAATTAGGCATTAGACTGGTTTAGGTCATATCTATTCAATCAATTTCCATTTTTCCATGTAAATAATAAATCTTCAGATCGAGGGTCTCTCACCTGTGAAGTACCTCAAGAATCTGTTCTGGGCCCAATTCTGTTTAATTCATATATGTTACCATTGGAAAATATTATAAGGAAACATAACATTAATTTTCCCTGTCGTGCAGATGATACGCAATTACAGGTATATTTACAATTAAACACACAAATCTGACTAACTAAATTAGAGACCTGCCTCAATGATATTAAATCCTGGATGCTTCATGATTTCTTAATGTAGAACAGTAACAAAACTGAAGTTATTATTATTGGGCCTTAGCATCTTATAGAAGATTTTTCCTCTTCTTCCTCTTTTTTTCCTTTTGGAAATCTTTTGGAAATTACAGTGTTAGATGATTTTTCTAACACTGTAATTCACTTGGATAACATTGCCCTATCCTCTACGAACAACGTCAGGAACTGGTAGAGACTTTTGATCAAAATCTGTTCTTTGACTCTCATATCAAGTCAGTATCTCAGACAGGCTTCTTTCATTTGCGAAACATTGCTGAAGTTAGAAATTTCTTATCCTTTAAAGATGCAGAAAAATACAAGCTTTTGTTACTTCTAGATTGGATTTCTGCAATTCCTTAATGTCGGGCTGTTCAAGCTCCTCTGTTAAAACTCTTCAATTAGCTCAGAATGCAGCTGCCCGCATACTGACTTGAACTCGGAGTTGAGAGCACATTCCTGCTGTCCTAGCATCCTTACATTGGCTACCAATTAAATCTAGAATAAAATTCAAAATCCTCATGATCACATATAAGGCCTCTTCAATGTAAGGCTCTGTTTTACATCGAAGATCTCATTGAATCACCTTCCCAGGGCTCTTCAATCTGAAGACACGGGATTTCTGGTAACCTGTGAGGTCTTTAGGAGTAAAACAGGAGGCAGAGGTCTGCTTCCTTTATACTCTGGAACGATCTACCGGCCTCGGTCCAGGGGGCAGACACCCTTAGCTTATTCAAGAGTAGACTAAAAACCATCCTCTTTGATAGAGCCTACCATTAGAAATAGTATAGATTGTACACGGTAAGCTGCTATAGGCCTTGGCTGCTGAGGGTATCTTTCTCTGTCTTCCGTTAAAGGGAGTTACTTTGGAGCTTATGGCATTTCTCTTTCTTTGCTTTCTAATTTGTCGTTAACATTAAATCATACCTTTCGTTTGCAAAATATTGTCCTTGTCTTTGTGCTTTTGCTCAACAGGTGGAGAACAAGCATGGAGGACAGGAAATCCAAAGGCCTACAAATCCGGCCCCCACTTCAGCAACAACAGCACAATACGGACTGGAAATTCAATTTTGGCCAATCTTCCACGCTCTCTCTGTCTCTTTCTCTTTTCCTTGCCCTGTCTCTGTCCCCAGCTTATTTCTTTTTCATCCAACTGGTTAGGGCTGCCACGATTAGTCGACTAGTCGCGATTATGTCGACTATTAAAATCGTCGACAACTAATTTAGTAGTCGACGCATCGTTTTACTTTTTTTTCAATCTTCGTTTTTCTCTCATTACTGCTGCGGCACCTCCACGGCCGCGCCTGCCTTTCTGTCCTTGACACACATGCGCAGTAGAGGTAATCAGGGCCAGCTGTGATGTCACCGGAAGTTATACCAGAGGGGCTCTGGTGTCATGGCTACCCGGCGGCACCAGAGCTCAAAAGTGTGGGAGCATTTTCAAAAACAAAAGAGAAAAGTGTGCAATGCAATATCTGCAAGACAGAAGTTGCCTTCCGAGGCAGCACAACTGCGGTGCACGAGCACCTGAAAAGGAAGCAGGTTGTGGCAAAGATGAAGAGGGACCGTCGTCTCGGTAAGCTAACTGGGTAGTTAGCGGCTAATATTAGCGTAAACAGAGAGCTAACTTACTACTTACTCTTATAGCTGTAAACGTTAACATTAGCGATGACGATTTGATTCCTTAGCCGCCCTTAGCACACATATTTCATGTGTTTTCTGTAAGCTACAACTGTGATGTGTTTGAATAGGAAATGTGCTAACGCTAACGTTTTCTAACGTTATGTTTCAGTGCTAAAAAAGTAGGTTCTAGTTCAATGGACAGCTTTGTTACAAAGCCAGCTACATGCACACATCAGCAGGCAAACGTCCTGACTGAGTCCATACTGAACATGCTGGTGACGGACAGCATCGGAGCGGATTTTCTCTGCAGCAGGGAACATCTGCTCTCCAAAGAGAGCAAGCCTTTCTCCAAGACTTGGGGAAATGCTAACTTTCCTGGCTATGAACAAGACCCTTGTGCAGTTTGGGAAGGCATAGAGTCAGAGTGTAGTAAAGTTGAATAGAGTTGTGAGCACTGAGCACAAAATGCACTTTTGTTATATTTGAGTCAGTGAGACCAAAACTGTAATAATTCCTTAGTTACAGGTGCCTACCTCATTGTTGCTATGTTTGATGCCAAAGACAAATTAAGGAAAGAAAAAAACTAAAAAATAAACCTGAAGTATTTATTTTTGTGTTGTTTAGGCAAGTGCCTTTTCCTTATTTTACTCAGCTGTTTGCACTTTATGCTACACAGTTAAACAATTGTTTGTTGCTACAAGCATTTTTTTAAAGGTTTAATGAACTATCATCTTAATTGTCTTTATTTTTAGTTAGCATATGCCTTAAACACTTACAGCTGAAAAGTATTGATGGTGCGATAAGTTGTATGTTTTACATTCAATTTATGTATGATCTGATTAGTCTACTAATCGAAAAAAATATTCGGTGATTAGTCGACTATCAAAATAATCATTTGTGGCAGCCCTACAACTGGTCAAGGTGGATGACCGCCCTTCAGAGTATGGGTCCTGCCCGGAGTTTCGTCCTCAATGAGAGACTTTTTACCCACCAACGTTGCTTATGCTTGCTCTGGAGGGCTCTGTTGGTTTTCTGTTTGTTAAAGCGCTTTATTATTATCATTATTAACCTTTATTTATCCAGGTGAGTCCCATTGAGATTACAGATCTCTTTTGCAATGGAGCCCTGGCCACATTCACGCTCACATTCACACCTACGGGCAATTTAGGCTGACCAATTCACCTATGTTGCATGTTTTTGGAGGTGGGAGGAAGCCGGAGAACCCGGAGAGAACCCACACAGACACGGGGAGAACATGCAAACTCCGCACAGAAAGGTCCCCAGGTGGATTCGAACCCACAACCTTCTTGCTGTGAGGCGACAGTGCTAACCACTACACCACCGTGTAGCCATGAAATGTCTACCGACGTGATTAAGTGCTATATAAATAAAAGTTGATTGATCGATCGATCAATTGATTGATTGATTGGTCGCTGATTCTGCTGCAGAATCATTGAAAAATATGGCAGGAAGATAACTCAATTTTAAAGCTTTTCTAAAATGTAAATAGCTACCTTGGTTTCAAAAATTCTTGAGAGTTGCCTTCACTGAGGCCTGTGGACGCAAGGTTTTAACTGCGGCTTTTGTCCCTAGAGTCTTGAAGTAGTTGGTTTGACTCAGATATGAAAATTCCACTAACAGCAAACTCAGGTTGAAAAACACATGAAACCACAAATCTTTGACTCTTTCATACAATGACTATTTCTTCTTGTGAGAAATAAAAATACACAATTTGAAATCTGCAAGCATTGCCTACGAAGGACATTATTTTTTTTAAAGTTATTCATAGGCGCAGGAACTATACTGATCTCATTCTGCCACGGTGTTCCATATACTAAGCTGTATAATTTAACTATGAGTGTTTAATAAAGCTCTTTTCGACATTGGAAATAAAGGTTATTCCATGCAAAACCAACACTGTGTTTGATTCTGTGTGTTTAAAGAGAAACTGAGTGTGTAATGAGCTGTGGTGGAAAGCTGTGAGAGGTATGAGAGACGACAGATCTTAATGTCAATCAATGAGTTTTGACAGCTGGAGGCAGAAGCGTCACAGATACCATTTTTATAATTGCATACGTGTTTGGTACACACCACCTACCACACCTCAGGGTGGATTCTAATTTCCACAGTGACTGTTTGTCTTCCATTCTGCTGTATCACTGACTTTGTTCTCAATGGAGATACTTGTCCAGTTTTAATATGGCAGGTAACCTTGCCATAATAAAGTTCCATAATAAAAAATAATATCAAACTTCATACCAAACGTATGAAAACAATTGTATTGGTATTAAAAACCAAGCGCATCCAACATAGTCAAAAATCAATATGGTGACGTGACAACTTTGTGTTGGCAAATCATGGATTGTGCTGGGCGGGCATTGCCAAGCTGTAGATGAGTGTTAGCAGGCTAACTGGAGAAAGAAAGATAACTAATTGTGAGATTGGGAAAAGAGCTAACATTAAAGGAAAAGGCACCTGTCAAGTGGCAAGTGGAAAAGAAATTTTAGAGAAGTGATAGTTCTGTTAGCTGACTACATGAACAGAACAGTATGTAGTTACTTAAAGACCATTGTTGTCAGATGCCCGAGGAGCATTTTGGAAACTACATCGATTTTTTCCCATTCCAAACGGAAACCGTAGCTGGACAGACTATTTGTACTAACCAGCTAGTTTCACTCAGAAATCGTTGCCCGTTTCTGTGTTGGTCCTGCTGTTTGGACTTTCTGCTCAAAAAATGAAAATTCTTGGAAAAGTTATGACACTCTAAAATTACATTAACTGGGAAGCCCATGTATAGTTAGATATGGACAGATGAAGTCCCCATGAAGCATTCAAGCTTTTCATCCCAATAGGTTCACTGCGGTTTGAAGCTTCATGAGGCTTCATTTGCTGTAGTATGACATCCACTGGATGCTAAAATATCAGTAAGCATGACTTTGAGGTGTGTGGCATTTTACAGAAAGCCTGTGAATAAAAATGTCAGCAAAATAAGGAAGTATGCAAAACATGCATATTTTAGTGATGGCAGTACACTGTGTGTGTGTCTGTGTGCGTGCGTGCGTGTGTGTGTGTGTGCGTGCGTGCATGTGTGTGTGTGCGTGTGTGTGTGTGCGTCTGTGTGCATGCATTCGTGCATGTGTGTGTGTGTGTGTAAAAAAATCGAAAATCAAATCTACCACTACCGGTAATTCTCATAGTGAAATTACACTTTTTCAGTCTTATTTCAATGCAAAAAAACACCATCTTACGGAAGCGTAGAGCTGCCACACCAAGAAAATAAAAACCGGGACGTATCACGTTATTTCGTGATACGTATCTCGGAATTTCGTGATAGTATCTCGGAATTTCGTGATAGTATCTCGGAATTTCGTGATACGTATCTCGGAATTTCGTGATAAAATGTTATGTTGACCCGCGACCTGCGTTTGCGGATTAAGCGGTTTAGAAGATGAATGAATGAATGACTGAATGAATGAATGAATGAATGAATGAATGAATGAATGAATGAATGAATGAATGAATGAATGAATGTTATGTTGACATGATGGAGCTTGTATCCATGCAGCCGGCCGTGTCCCTCCAGCTCATCAATGAGGAACGACTCTCAAGAGGGTCCGACTCGTTTTTCCTCCGGTATAGCCCCATATTTTTCAAGTGTCGTCTTAGGGTACGCATCTTTATATAAATGTCATCCACGGAGCCCAATAACTGTAAAATCTCACCATGTCTCAAGCCAAGCATGAAATATAATTCAATGGCATCATGTAAAGGAGCCATGATTTACTGATGGCCAGCAGACAGTAAATGAAACCACTTTAAAAAGTCCTATCACGTTATTTCGTGATACGTATCACAAAATAACGAGATACGTATCACAAAATTACGTGATAGGTATCACAAAATAACGTGATACTATCACAAAATAACGTGATACGTATCACGAAATAACGTGATACGTCCCGGTTTTTATTTTCTTTGTGTGGCAGCTCTACGCTGCCGTACCATCTTATATTGGGGCCAACACGGTACTTTTAACTCCAAATGCTTGCACATGTATACAGTGTACACACACACACACACACACACACACACACACACACACACACACACACACATTGGCACTACGGAAAATGATCATTTGGACATGACGAAAATGAAAATACAGTAAACATGTACAGTGAAGGGAGGGTGGTTTGGGTTGGGGTATGGACAATGATTGTGCTTTTGTAAAGTTGAGATATAGCTAGTGATTATGCTTGGGTCATATCATTGGTTTTTATTTAAAAACAACATTTTTGTCCACTGTATGAACTTTATGACTCATAAAGAAAGTAACAGACGAACAAATATCCAACTGTCAAGGATGTTTATCAACCCTTCTGTTATATGTCAGAAAATAGCTGGTTCTAACTCCATCCATTCTGTGTGTACATGTAGACATGCATCACACACATTAACGTCACAGCGGTTTTCATTGCAGAGAGATGCCCCAAGAAAATGTTCGATTACAGCGTCCACGCGACAACGCATACCCGGCGTTTACAAATACTTCCCTTTGGCCAGCGATTTCGTCCCGGATATCTGCGTTGTCGTGGGGACGAAAGGTGTAACCGCAACAAAAAGCCTCGCTGCCCAATGCCTTACGCCACATTGTTCACGTGACTCCTTCTGGCAAATGCACCGTGATTGTTTGGGTGCTTGATTGGTTGGGCGCTTGATTGATAGGAAGTGGGTGGAGTTAAAGCGTGACAGTGAAAGGTTTTCAAGTAAGCTTATGGGGAGATACCTGAATTAAAAACACCTACAAATATAAGGATGGTGTCACTCTGCTTTCTTATTTTCAATAAACAAATAAAGGAGACAACCTTTTGCTTTTGACTCTAGTCATATGTACTTTGCTACCACTATCTACTGAAATGGTTAGGTCATCAATGCTGTTATGCACATCCTCCAACTACCCAGCGCTATTCTTTCCAGGTGTATCAACATCATTGTTACATCAGTTGGGCCAGCATCATCGGTCTCAGCAGTCATCAACCACCACCACTACCATCATCAGTCTCTTAAGTTCAGTGGAGGATTACTCAGGCTGCTGCCTAAAGCAGATATTGTTCAATCACAATCAGAGAGTCTAAGAGACAAAAGATTTTCTGATAAACAAAATACCTCATATTACCTGCTACAACAAACACTTTGCTTTTTGGCTTTTTTACATCCTTCTCATTTGAAATATGTCAGGGACACAATCCTCACACTCCTACTTAAGCCTTCCTCCCCTGTTTTCAGCACTGGTCAGTCTTTTTTCTGCCAGTGCACAAGACTTACATCCTGCTTCGTATAAATTTGTATATTTATTGACTTCTTGGATTCTGAGATGTCTGTTTCCACATTTTTGCCTCAGCCTTACATTTCTGTATTTCTACCTATATATAGGCATTTGATCATCTGGTTATTGGCCACTGCAATGAACTAGACTTTGCTGATTATATATTAAATCCTCTTTTTTTAACTGGATCCTGCCTATGCCCTGTGATTGTGTGTGTGGATCGTCTGGTTGCCTTATCTGTTTCATGTTTTCTGTGTTTTAGAATATTAAACAATATGTCTGAGCTATGTGATTAAGGGCCTCATTTTCATGACTTTATTAACGAGAATACAGTCAGTGATTCTGAAAAGAAAACCCTAATCCTTTAGTCAAAGTTTATTGGTTGTTTTACTCCACACACAATCCTAACCTTTATCCCGAGATACACAGGACAGACAGGAACATTGTAATAATAATCAGTCTGAAATCTTAAGAATATTGACTTTTTTTTAATCATTTATGGTTGGTTTCTCTACCATACAGACTCTCTGTCCTCAGCAGAGTCTTGCATAGGGGGATGAAGAGAGTTGTTTCACTAGAAAATATTTTCTGGTTTGTCTGAACCGAGGTGTGGTCAGAAGGATTATTGGCACGTTGTGTGCCGCAGATTCCACATGAATCATTGGCCAACAAAAACCTGGTCTAAAGTCAGCTGGACAGTATTTTTTATTGCTACTCCATGGTTGCATCAAAGATGAGTTTTTCTTCACTCCACATAAACTTGTATTCACCTCCCACATGCCTGAATAAAATTTATAATCTCTGATGTATCTCTGACGCGTAACCAATAACCCAGGATTCACCAGGAGAATATATTCCAAATATTCTCAAAATTTAAACCTGATCATGTTGTGACCTTTTGATAATGTTGATGATCACAGAGGGGACGGAACGGTGGCGCAGTAGATAGCACTGTCACCCCCGAGCAAGGCACTTCTCAATTCTACTCCTGTTCTATGCAGAGTTTTTATGTTCTCCTCGTGTCTGTGTGGGTACTCCGGCTTCCTTCCACGGTTCGACTATCGGTCTAATCCTCTTCTCCAGTACCCTGGAATAGACTTTCCCCGGGAGGCTGAGGAGTGTGATCTCCCTATAGTTGGAACACACCCTCCGGGCCCCCTTCTTGAAAAGAGGGACCACTGCCCCGGTCTGCCAATCCAGAGGTACTGTCCCCGACTGCCATGCGATGATAGAGACGAGTCAACAATGACAGTCCCTGCACATCCAGAGACTTGAGGTACTCAGGGCGAATCTCATCCACCCTTGGTGCTTTGCCACCGAGGAGTTTGGCAACCACCTCGGTGACCTCAGCTTGGGTGATGGAGGAGTCCACCTCTGAGACCCAGCCTCTGCTTTCTCTATGTAAGACATGGTAGCGGCATTGAGGAGATCTTCGAAGTATTCTTTCCACCATCCAACAATATCCTCAGTCAAGGTCAGCAGCTCTCTGCCTCGACTGTAAACAGTTTTGGCTGTGCACCGCTTTCCCCTCCTGAGGCGCCGAATGGTTTGCCAGAATTTCTTCAAGGCTGACTGTTAGTCTTCCTCCATGGCCTCACCGAACTCTTCCCAGGCAGAGGCCCGGCCACCAAGGGCTCGCATACGAGCCCGAACCCCGGGCCTGGCTCCAGGGTGGAGCCCCTTTCTAATTAAATGAATCTAAATACGCATGTTATAAATGAAAGATTTACAGGCACGTTGGGTTATCCACACCAACAGATGACAACAGAAATCAGTGTAACTCTGGTATGGCTTTAGTTTTAACAATGAAATTCCATGAAACTATTCGCCAGATGTCTGTTTCCCTGTATGGTTTGGCCTATAAATTGCAAAAAAGCCAATTTGTATATTTTGGCCAAAACAGTCATTTAAACTGATAAAACCTGAAAATATAGATTATTGATATTTGATGCAATAATATTAGTTAGCACAACAATACAAGCGAGTTTGCTCCAAAGCAATTTGGTCACTTCGTTATACATGAATGTATAAATTTGTATTCAATACAAGGGACAGGTTCTGCATAATATTATTTATTTGTTGTGAAACGCAGGAGAAAGTGAGAAAGTGTAACCAGCTACAGGCTGCCGCTCAGTGAGCTGTGCAGTAAGTTTACTGCCTGTCTCTCGACCCAGTTTTCTTTAAAGTCTGCTGGCCGCACAAAATGACTGAGTGTGTTGAGATTGTGTTGTTTGACAGTATAACTTTGTATGAATGCAGTTCAAACCCACCCTGTACTTCAGCAGGGATGACCAAGCTTTGATAAATACACCTGATCTGCGCCAGTACAGAGTGCCTGCCAATATTTTAGTTGGGTCCACTGGAGGTTCATTAAAAAACAAGAATCTCCCAAAAAAAAAGTTTGTCATAGGAGAGGTGAGAACAATGGTGTTTTTATCTACTACAGCTGTTGTTGTCAAGTCACATTCTCACTGTGTGTGCTTCACACAAACTTCAACCTCAGAGCTATCTGTCGTCAGACTGTCTCAACCTGTGTTGCACTTCATGTCTTTTAATGTCTGCCAATACAAAGACACTGACCCAGAAGTAAGGGGATTGACACAGACAAAGGGCCTCATTGTGAGTATCCCACTGCATTAGAGGATGATAATAGTGCAGCTCTTCAAAGTGTTCTGAGGGTTACTATTGTTGTGGAAGAAGAGAGGATTATGGTTGACTCGTTTCAAAAATAAAAGGACAAATAGATGGATGGAAATAAAGTCAATAATAATTACAGTAAAATTGAAACAAACAGAAAAAAACTACATAAATAAAAAAAAACTCCACCAGAATCAGAATCAGGTCTTTATTGTCATGCTGACACACGTTTTAACATTGGACAGTACGAAATACCTCTGCCATGATGTTGGTGGCCCTCCTTCTACACCTACTCGTGTAAATTTCTGTGGTGGTAGGTAGGCCACCCCCTACAGTCCTCTGTGCAGCCTTCACAACCCTCTGCAGTGCTTTCCTGTCTGCTGCAGAGCAGCTGCCGTGCCACACGGTGATGCTGGTGGTGAGGATGCTCTCCACCGCACCCCTGTAGAAGGCCTTCAGGACGGGACTCTCCAGTCCAGCATGCCTCAGCTTCCTGAGGAAGTAGAGCCGCTGGTGGGCCTTCCTGAGCAGGTAGGAGGTGTTACAGCTCCAGGTGAGGTCCTCAGTGAGATGAACCCCCAAGTACCTGTAGCTGGAGACCACTTCCACAGCTGCTCCTCCGATGTGCAAGGGGGGAGCGGAGTGTCTTTTCCTCCTGAAGTCCACCACCATCTCCTTGGTCTTCCCCACGTTGATGCAGAGGTTGTTTTGTCTGCACCAGTGCACCAGGTGCTCCATCTCATATCTGTATTTGGACTCATGAAATGGATGTGTCCCAGCACTACTGTGTCGTCTGCGAAATTTACAATATGACAGCTCGGGTGTTTCGCCGAGCAGTCCTATGTCAGTGGGGTGAACAGGAGGGGGCTGAGCATGCAGCCCTGTTGGGAGCCAGTGCTGAGGGTGATGGGCGAGGAGACAGTGTTGTGTATTCTGAAAGTATGCGATCTGTCTGCCAGGAAGTCCAGGACCCACTTCCCTGTGGTGGCAGACAGTCCCAGCTCTAACAGTTTCTGCACCAGGGTCTGGGGGATGATAGTATTGAACGCTGAGGTGAAGTCCAGGAAGAGCAGGCAGATGTAGGAGTCCCTGCTCTCCAGATGGGTGAGGGAAGTGTGGAACACAGAGGAGTTGGCATCATCAGTGGAGCGGTTCCTCCTGTAGGCATATTGGTGGGGTCCACCGTTATGTCTATGGGGTCCTTGATGTGTGCCATGACCAGCTTCTCAAAGCACTTCATGACTATCGGGATGAGGGCCACCAGCCGATAGTCATTCAGGTCCTTCACTGAGTGGCCTTTGGGGAACGGGACGATGGTGGCAGACTTCAGGCAGCTGGGGACTGTTGCTAGCTGCAGTGAGGTGTTAAAGATGTCTGTTAACACCTCTGCCAGCTGCTGGGAATAGTCCTCAGCACTCTCCCTGGGACATCGTCAGGGCCTGTAGCCTTGCATGGGTTAATCCTCTGCAGGGTCCTCCTCATATCCTCTGTGGTCACACTGAAGGGCACGTCATTGGGGTGTGGTGTTAGTCTGATGCTGGGGGGAGGGTGCTGGGGTCAGTATTTTAATATCTATCCTGCTGGTGTGTGATACAGGGGCAAGGTTCCATTTGTCAGAGGGGCTCCAGAATATTAAGGTTCATATCTCAGCCTCTCTGTGAGTGAGACACCATCAGTCATTTCCACTACCCCTTAAATTGGGAAGATGAGTCCCATTTCCTTAGTTTTAGAGAGCATGTCTTTGCAATTATTTTGCTGCAGACTAAGACGGTGTGGACATTACGGTCGCCTCACAGGTTCAAGTCCTTCACCAACCAATGAACCAAAGCAAACACCACTCAAATGTATGAAAAATGTGTAAAAGTGGAGTGTAATACTTGTGCAAAAGTCATTTTGTTCAAAGGAGGATCTTGAACCATCAAGAGGAAACACCTTCATCTACACTGGGTTCAGGTTTGATGTGCCGAGCTGCTCTGCCTTACCTCCGTAAGTCAGGCGCCAACAGCAGAATGTCCCAGGAAGGATAAGTGATGGTGGCATGGAAGAATGTGCGATGGTGGCATGAGTGCAAGGTTGATAGGGCTTGCTGGGTTGATGCATCCTCTGGTGGAGGTTAGAGGGTTGGCAGGGCTTTTTGTTGAGGAAACAACCAACAAAGCATTCTCTGTCTCACTGCCGTGCAAAGATTATTTTGACCACAATCTCCATGAAAGCCCTAAACCCAAAAGACTTTCTGACTAACTTTCACGTGTAACTTTCAAACATATTTACTTTAGTCACATGGTTCTCCTGATTAAAATGTTTATTTCAAATGAACACAAAAAACTTTTTCATTCATATTTAGTGTTTTGTGCTCCTGCCCCTTTTCAACATTCTTATCTTTGCCTGTTGGCATTGCTAGGCATTGCAGTATAACAGTAGTTATAGATGTTGTTACTAACAAGACTCCAGTCTCAGAGCCCTTCAAAGTGCGATGACTATTCCTCATTAAAAATAAATAATTCATTTGTAAAGCAGATGTATTTCTTAATGTCCACACAATCTTCTCCTACTTGTGTTACTGGACTCTGAATTGTATCCCATTTGTGTGAAAGTCAGCAACAAAGCTAGAATAAGAGTTCCGTAGAGACCTTGAAGTCAATAACTCAACAGGGAACCTTTAAGGACACGCAAAAACCTTCCAGAACAGTGAACACAAATGTTTGCAGACCTACTGTTGCTCATCCTGGGTGGGTCCTGTTCCTGCAGCATACTGAAGGTATTTATCATTGTACAGGCACAGAAAGAGTACTTCAAAATAGGGCGGGATATCATGCTGTTAATTGCATTGGTAAAAAAAGAAAAAGATCATTTTAAAATGTTGACAGTGCACATAACATAGTGTCAATTATATCTGTTGTCAAGGTGCTGGTCCTGTTGTAACTACAAGAGCACTGAGCACAAGACTGTCATCTCATTACTCATTGTCACATAGTCCAAATTTCATTAGCAAAATTGATGTGAAAATACCCCTGCCAACTCAGGTTTGCAGGACTATATCACTGCACACAGCCATGAAAAAAAAAAAATCCCACTCCTCGTTGATGAGGACCAGACAGTGAGAGTGGTTACCTTCATATTTACAGGGCGATCATCATTAGTTCAAGCTTTAGAAGGATCATTCCATTCTTGTGATAGCCACAGGTAGCTGGGACTACATCAGAGACACCCGGTAATATTAGAATTCACACAATTTAAATTTAAATAGGATTTTTGTGTTTTAGACCCAAATGTGACATCTCCTTTAACCTACACATTTCTCTATTCAGTATAGAATGCAGACACTGATTAATCCAATAATTCTGTCCAAATCATTCAGCAGCATTAATTATTTTGCCAGTGTGAAACCTCCTCCATGGGATGACATACCAAAGATCATGTGCCAAACTCTTCTGACACCGACACAAGGAAACAAAGATGCCTCATTTTCAAACATTTTTTTCCATCGCTTGCTGTGTTGCATTTCTCACTCTCTACCCCCACTGACAAGCTAAGAAATTGATATTTGCAGGCCAAGACTACCTTAATTTGGTTTCTAGAG